>NC_056748.1:1107091642-1107101642 GCF_019279795.1 Protopterus annectens | reverse complement strand
CACATACTTTATACATTTTAAACCCATGGATATTTATAACTGCGATGAATAACTCTTTGCAGAAAACAATATTTACCTAAACTATGTGGGGGGGTTTCACCCCCCCATACCCCCCCACACCCCTCCACACACCCACCTAACTATATATACTAACACAACATAATATAAAGGCACAACATGAGGTATTCTGAGATAGCCTAGACGCATTCTTAGCTACTTTAAGGAAAAGAAACTAGTCAAAAAATTTTATTAAGATTTATACTCCTTTGTTATGTGATCATAGTACTTCATTATTTCCAGCCTAGACATGTCATGCTGTCACAATATTTAAAATATGTTCCAGTTTAATAGCTAAGATATATTGAGATATGTTATGCAGTATATTCACAGATACTGAAAAAAGCATACATATTTTCAAGTACCTTTAGTACCTGTAAAGTACTTACATCATCCGTAAATAAACACATTAAAAGTTGTGTTCTGTTTTTAGAATTACTATATCTGTGCCTCTCTTGAAAATTGCTTATGTCAGCCTTAAATAAACCCACTAATGTTGTTTTCCATTTTTAGAATAGTACATGTGCTCTTCTCCCATCTGCCTTTGAAAGAGCTCTGCTTCCATAGTTACAGCTGTACAAACCACCAAGTGTGTTTCAGTCAACTATATTCCCTACACATTTAATAGAACGTCAGTATATTTTAAGATATAGAATATCATAGACCATCATACCTGCAGATATAAATATGTATATATTATCTTCGAATTTATCCTTATTAATTAAATGAAACGCATCATATTTTATGTTGGGTTTTTGTAATTATGAACTTGCTATAGTTTGTGGCAGGGTATTAAAAAATTACTTTTTCTTACAAAAGTCCTTTTCATAGTTGACTGATGAATCACATGAGGTTTCTGACAGGTACAATAGCTTACTTACTTATTTTATTTATTTATTGCACTTTGGATTTCCCATTGATTGTTAGATGTAGATAAATGCAAATTAAGAAAAAAGTGTATCCAAGCACTTTGCTGTGATGAAAAAAGGATTACTACTATTGTAAGAGTTTAGCACAGCACAGCTGTTAAAGGCGTTGATGGTCTGGTGTTAGTCCTGTATTTACATACCTGTAATAAGGTTGTCCACCAAAGTTGTTGGCATACAGAAGATGCCTACCAGCAGGTCACTGACAGCAAGGTTTAAGATGAACATATTGGTCACTGTTCGCATCTGTTTGTTCTTGAGCACAATGAAGCACACCAGGATGTTTCCCACCATGCACATTATTAAAATAAAGACATACGCCAAGATAAACATGGCAGCAGTGGGTGGAGAATGCTGATAGTATGACAGATAGGTATAGTTCTCCTTTCCATCTCTGCTCGAATTATCTTCCTTTGTGATCACGTAGCTGCAATTACAAGGAGAGAGGTTTGGAGCACCTACAACAACAAAAAAAAAAGACAAAACATAATAAAATAGAGGATAGTACATGCCAGAATGTGAAAGTAGTTGTATAAAAAGGTAATGGGATGTTTTGTGGACATGACTTTTTTTAATTAAATGGATATGTCTGCTTTTCTATTATCCATCTTTAGAAACATAAGAACAATATCGGGGAAGCTGTCTTGAGACCATAACATGCTAACCCATATGCATTTTTAACTAGATGCACTTAAATGTTTGTGCCTTTATTAGTGATTCCTCTTTGTTTATATGTGATTACTGTTACACACTACTAAAGCTGCCATATTATGTGACTGTTGCCTCTACAGTTTAGTACTACAGTGCCACAGTAACTGTATACTGCCAAAAAAACTATATCATTGCTGGAAGACACAGTGGTAAGATGGTTGCTATTACTGCCTCACAGTGAATGCCACTCTACTTTGTCTCCTAGCTGAGTCCCTCCTTCATTGAGTCTGCATGCCCTGCTTGTATCTACATGGGTTTTCACTGGAGTCCCTGTGCTCTTCACACATCCAAGGGTAGGCTGTTAGGGGAACCAGAGATCCTCTAAGTCAACTGTACGTCTGTGTGTAGTGTGTGCATTCTTCTATGGACTACCATCCAGTCCAACACTGCTTCTCTGCCTTATGCTTGTTGCTTACCAGGATAGGTTGTGGCTCCCCTTTGACCATGGAGAAGATAAAACAGGTATTACATAACTGCATACAACTTAAAAAGGCAGACTGGGACACTGCTTCCACAGTGTCTATACACCACTAAAACAGATATATATTACCATTGCTATCACCATGGCAGGTCATCACTAAACGGTGAAAGCATGCAACTGTTGTCAGGAGTGGTTGTATGGCATCAAAACTTCCAATCTGTGCCACTGATGCCAGCGTGGCTGAGCACTAAGAACATGGTCACAATATGTGACTGTTTTCAATATGTCTTTATATTAATGAAACCATTTCTCTGTGTGAGTGTTACTACTATGATTCTGCACTACTAAAACAGCTAGGTGTTACTCCTGCTGATAATGTCCCCACATGCCACTAAACCAGCTGATAGACAATTGCTGCCACGTGATTGTATGTCAGTGAAACAACTAATGTGTACAAGTGAGACAGTATAGTATATTCACTATCCAAAATGCAGAGTATCAGGGAAATAGTTATGGCTCAGTGTATTCTTACCTATATATGACTTTGGGTATATGTGCACATATAATTGCAATATATATTTTACAGTGTCTAATATCAGACATCTTCAAATCCCTTCCCCATCCAGATCTTCTCTTCCCAGATTTACGAGAGAGTTCTTTCCTGCTTCGATTTATCCATGTGGCTAAGATCTGGAATTCTACAAGAGTACCTTTGTGACTCAAAGTGCTTCCCTTAAGTATAATGACAGAAAGGATGGAGTCAAATTTAATGCCTTTCCAAATATATATACACATATGGATGTGTGCTGACTTATTAAAATGTATTTGATTTAATGGGAACTGATCAAATGTAATGTTAAACAGCAGCTTATCAAAACAAAGACAAAAAAATGTTTTTAGCAGGGGCAAGCCCTCCTGCATCCCATATACCCAATGTTAAATATGTATGCCAACTCCAGCATCACACTGTAGTGGGGAAAGTGCAAATTCTCCACTCCTCTTCCCTGTACTGCAATCTCACACAGAAACACTGAGGGTATATTCGATCAGCTGATTTTTTTCAGCTGTGCAGGTGTTTCCCAGGTTTTGACAAGTTGCCATGTGACAAACTGTTGTATCCCATATTAGTTTATTTATTTTTTTAAGTTTCATGACCAGGAAAGTCCACTGGGCCGAGTAGAGCCTGTTTTCAGTGGAGGCCTGGGGAGAATAGCAACAGAGATGACAACAAACATACAAAACAGCATGCTAGCAGTACAATATTAAAAAAGTCATCCACAGAATAAGATCTTGCAACTTTTACAATCTTAGAGTCATTCACAGAAAGTGAAAATTTAACAAAGAAGATTGTTAAAATTAAGTATTAACAAGCTTGCTTTAAATTTAAAAGAGGAATCAAGCAGGAAAGGCTGTGAGTACAGAATCTTGCAGGAGTGTGTCAGCAATATGATGTAATCAGAGATAGCTAATGGGGAGGATGGAAGAATAAATGAATATAATAAGGAATTTATGTTGGAAAAGTGCCGGAGAATTCTCACTATAAAGAAGAGAAAGCTACTAGAGAGAATAGAAGAGTAAATGTAGGTATTTGAGAGATTTAGGTTGGAAGAGAGCATGAACATTCCCACTTTGAAGAAAGGTAGGACTGGACAAGGGATTTGAAGTCAGAGTGGTTTTGTGTATTTCGACGGAAGGGAGGAAGAGAGTTCCAGAGCTTAGCTAAGGAGCAGGACAGCAGAAGGTGAGCTGAGGGCCGTAAGGGTATATAAACCTTAAGGAGGCTTTGATTTTATGATCTAAGTGAACAATTAGGAATATAGGGGGTTAAGGTGGTAGAGAGAGAGAGGGACAGCTGGATGGTTTGAACATGAGCTTATGGGCAGTAGTAAGTTTAAGGAGATTCAGATAGTTAGGAAGTTTGAGCCATTACAGAGAGTGGAAGAAGATGCAGTGATGGGAAGAATGTCTAGAGTTGGTGGCAAACTTGCAGAATGTATTGTAGCAAGTTTTTAGTTTGGATTGTAAGTCAAGATAAAGATTAGTGAACAGAGGAGCATCATACATGGAGAGGGGAGAAGGTATGAGGAGGCTAAGGTCCACCAGATGGTGGATGGAGTGAGGTAGCGATTGTTTCTGTAAAGAAGTCCTAGTTTTTGGTGGGTGTTTTTGATGTTTAGATATGGATATCAAATTTTAGATGTTCAGCAATGATGACACCTAGCAGTTTAATGTGTGGTATAATTTCAATGGGAATATTATTCCGGCTTATTATTTTGAAGGAGTGTTATCAATGGTGAGGTCTTTAGATGGAGAGAAGATCATTAATTTAATTTTGTTAGCATTTAGGGCAAGATGGTTGTTTTGCATCCAGAGAAAGCAGATTGGGTTATCTTTAGAAGGTTGGAAGGGGTATCAGTTGAACAGATTATTGTAGAATCATCTGCATACTGGATTAGTGAGCTATCTGAGATGGAGTAGTGAAAATTATTGATGAAGATGGTGAAAAGTAAGGGGCCAAGGACAGAGCTTTGGGGTACACCAGTAGGGGTATGTAGGAAAGAAGAGGTAGAATATTTCCATTTAACGGCTTGTTGTCTTTTGGAGAGATAGCTAGTGAACCAAGCAATGGTGGAAGGGGAGAGACTTGGGGATGAGAGTTGAAATAAGATTATAGGGTGGGAGACAGTGTTGAAGGGTTTGGAGAGGTCTAGGAACAGGGTAGATACAATTTTGACACAGTCACTGGCATGATTAATGTTCTCAAGGAAGGAGGGCAGTTATGATGCTGTAGCCAGGACAGAATCAATGCTGTGTTGGGGTGAAGAGGTTGTTATGAGTTAGAAATAGCATTGTTTGTGAATAAATACATTTTTTGAGGATTTTTGAGAGTGGGGAAAGAATGGCAATAGGTCTGAAGTTGGAGATGTTAGTATTTTTACCAAATTGGTGAAGTGGAATGATAAATGCCTCTCTCCAAAGTGAGGGAACATAGGATTCTTGGATGGACCTGTTTATTATAATGCAGAGAGGGTAGGCAATGATGTCAGGAGATATTTTAAGGAAGAATGCAGGTAAATTATCTGGTGTGTTGGAGCATGGCTTCAGTTAGAGGAGGAGGAGTCTTTTTATTGTGTTCATAGGAACAGAATTGAAGGTGAAAGTCAGGGTATGAGTGATAGGGTTTATATGTGAGGTGGAGGGAGGGGAGGAAGAAATTAGAGAAAAGCGAGGAAAGATGGCAGAAAGTTTGGTTATACTTTCCACAAAGAAGGTGTTAAATGCAGAGGATGTTTCTTGATCTGTATAGTTAGGGTTAGGATAAGGATTGTCTTTACTGCTAAGATGGAGGAGGGAGGACACAGAATTCTAGAAATTTCTGGGGTTTGTAGTGTATTGGGATTGAAGCTTGGAGTTGTATGTTTTGCAGTCTCCAGTTATTAATTTTTTTACAAAGTTACGGAGTTTAAATTCTAGTAGGACATTAGGTAATTTGTTCTTTTGGTATTGTTTCCACTGTTTATCTCTTAGGAGCATAGTTTGTTTAGTTTCCTTTGCTAGCCAGGGAGCGGTTCTAGCTTCGACTCTTTTGGTTCTGAGGGGGGGCAAGGTTATTGAGTAGGTTAAGAAAGGTTTCATTAAAGTAATTAATGGCATTGTCCACGGTAAAGTTTTAAATGGTGTCCAGTCTATTAATTTTAGGCAGTCAGAAACTATTTTTGGGTTAAAGTTGGAGAGGTTTTGAGTTTCTATGTATAGATGCTGCTTTTGAAGTGGAGAGGAATGCCGGTCAGTGTAGGCTGGCAGATGGTCACTGATAGGGTCAGGAAGTATTCCAGTACTTGAGATTAGGTTAGGATGAGATACTAGGATAATGGACCAACTCCGACAACAGGAACCACAATGAGCACTGATGTACCACTTTATTAAACGACAATGTTGACCTAGGTTTCATCTCTATATCGCAGACTTCTTCAGAACAAATGCCTTCATGTACCACACTCCCTTATATACCCGCCCACTTCCAATTAACTCATTTAATTAAGTAATTGATTGTTCCAATAAATAAATAAATAAATGAGCTACCCAAATACATAAATACAATTGTTCCATACATTTCATAACTAGTACATATTAGATTAAGTTAAAAATGTATTATCAAAAAAAGATCATTCCCAATAAAAAAAAAACAACAAATTTTTCGTTTAAATAGTATAAGAACACCACAATTAAAAACGTCACTAACATGTTATCTCAAAATGCTATATCAAAACTTTGATTAAGCAAATTTGTCTAAAAATATACAATCTAACCAGCATTTTAACCTAAAATATGTTTTAACTTCAAAATGGGAACTATACTTATACTGTCGTTGATGCCCGGGAAAGTAGTGGCATCCAACCTTAACTGCCACTTCGTTTCACAGATGTCCAAATGCACATCAAGAATGCCACCTTGATTATCCTTATTAATTTGCTGAATAACACAAAACTTAAAATCATGTCCTGGATGTTGCCCAATGTGTCTAGCCAATGCGTTAGTAGTTTTCATGTGCCTTATATCTAAAACATGTTCACTAATTCTTTCTCTTAAACTTCTACAAGTTTTCCCTATATAAAAAGCAGAACATTGACTACATTTTGCTAGATAAACCACATTTTTACTATAACAATTGAAATGTCCTCTAATATTAATAGGCACTTCTGTTATAACAATTTTACTACCAGTAATTAAAATACACCTACATAAACTACATCTTCCGCATTTAAAATTACCCTTTTGTCGACTTGTGCTAATACTATTGTACTGGGTGTCCTTCTCCAATAAATTTTTAAAAGATTTGTATTTTCTAAATACATTTTTGGGAAGTATCCCCACTTTAGTACACACATTGCTATCCAATTTTAACAGTCCCCAATTCTTCTGTATAATATTCACTATGTGTTCTGTATCATGATTATATTTAGTTATAAAATATAACTGCTCTTTTTTCTCTTTTCTGTTAATTACTGTACTATTCAGTTGCAAATTATTCCCCATAGTCCCTTTGATATTTGTTTTTAAAATAGCCTCATAAATACCATTAATTCTTTTATAGATAACTTCGTCTTTAATAGACTCGCATAATGCATCAGGATACCCCCTTCTAATGAACATATTCATTATAAACTCCAGCTCTTTGATAAATTCCTGATATTCATTTACTGTTCTGGCAGCCCTAACCATTTGGCCTTTAACTATTGCCTTTTTTCTGATGGCTAGGGTGCAGCTCTGGTAATTTAAATAGGAATTCGTAAAAGTAGCCTTCGTATAAATTCCAGATGATAAACTACTTTTTTCTTTGTCAACCTTCAAGTTGACATCCAAAGAAGACAATTCCACACTGCTAAATTGATAGGTAAATTTAAGAAACCGCATAGTATTGTTGATATACTGTACAAATGCTTTTAAACTTTCAAAGCTGCCTTCCCAAATTATAAAAATATCATCCAAAAAGTGTGTATATTGTTGGCTGTACGTATTGTATTCACTAGAAAAAAACATATTCCTGCTCCCAGAAAGACATTGCATAGTTAGCATATATAGGGGCACAAGCAGCCCCCATTGCTACTCTAGTGACTTGCTTATAAAAATGGCGTTCAAAACACATGAAATTATTCTTTAAAACAGTTTCCATAAGTGTCACAAATACATTTATACGATCCTGTTCAAACATACCAATTTTGACTAATTGATTTTCCAGCCATTCCATTCCTATCTCATTGGGAATAACTGAAAATAAATTACATACATCTACGGTAAGAAGAATGGTGTGTTCATTGATGTTAACTCCATTTAGTTTGTGTAAAAAAATGCCAGGAATATTTAGTTATATATTCAAATTTGGCCAACCCTCCTTGTAAATGATGGTCAAGATATTTACTAATGAAACATGTTTTACTTCTTTTGCCATCAAAAATTGGTCTAAACTTAATGTTGTTTAAACCCTTGTGTAATTTGGGTATACCAAATATGTATCATGGGATAGTCATTTTGACAACCATCTTCAGCAAACCACAATCAAATATTCATTTTGTGTGTTAACATTTTTAGATCTACTAACATTTCGTTAGCTTACCTCTCCTACCCGGTATAAACGTAAATCCCTTAGACAGTAATTCGGCATGTTCTACTCCAAATTCTTTACTGGAATAATTATGCACTTTATAATCCCCATACTTATTAGAAATTATGACAGGATCACTAAATGTTGGAAAGCAATGCACTCCTTGAATTACATCTATAAGCTCAGAAATATTACCAAAATCGCCATTGTCGCTCATAGTGACAAAGTCAACAATAGTATTGTCCATACTTGCCTCTTACCATATCCAGTGTAGATTATTAGAAACTAAAATTTCAGTGTCATTAAAGTTAACATTTTCACTGTCAATGGTGTTGGAAGGCAAAACTTCATGGCACGGAGCAAGGAGCGGGGCCAAAAAAGTGGAACTATCAGCCAAAATTCCACAACAATCACCAAACAGCATGGAGATAGAGAATTTGAGTGACCCGTTATTACAAGTAAGTGTTTATGGGATTCCTGAGCCTTTTCCGAGTTCAGGTTGTAGTAATTTGACTATTTCGGATCCAGTTTGTTTTTCCTGGTCTAAGTCAAAAGGGGAGCAAGATGGAAAGTGTATTAGATAACAAGACTGTTCAGTGCCATGAAGTTTTGCCTTCCAACACCATTGACAGTGAAAATGTTAACTTTAATGACACTGAAATTTTAGTTTCCAATAATCTACACCGGATATGGTAAGAGGCAAGTATGGACAATACTATTGTTGACTTTGTCAGTATGAGTGACAATGGCGATTTTGGTAATATTTCTGAGCTTATAGATGTAATTCACGGAGTGCATTGTTTTCCAACATTTAGTGATCCTGTCATAATTTCTAATACGCATGGGGATTATAAAGTGTATAATTATTCCAGTAAAGAATTTGGAGTAGAACATGCCGAATTACTGTCTAAGGGATTTACGTTTATACCGGGTAGGAGAGGTAAGCTAACGGAAATGTTAGTAGATCTAAAAATGTTAACATGCAAAATGAATATTAGAATGTGGTTTGCTGAAGATGGTTGTCAAAATGTTAATAACCTGAAAAAAACAAGCAAATTCAATCCCCCTGCTAACAGTATGGTAGCTTTGTTTGAGAGGGCATGTGAGTTAGATATAAGGGAACACATGAAAAAGAAAAATGTTTCAATGACAACGACTGCATCAATAATTTAACTAAGCATGAGGAAAAGTTTCTAGGGAATCTTATAAAAGATAGGGGAATTCGTTCAATGAAGCCGGATAAAGGCAATGGCGTGGTAGTCATGGACAAGAACGGTTATATAGACCACATGTTTAATATGTTGGCAGAGGATACTTATGAAGAAAACACTCTAAATGAAATTCATGTGGCTTATTCTAAAATTGATTTATTGATTGATGAAATGAAGTAGATTATAATTATTTGAAAAATAACTATCCCATAATACATATTTGGTATACCCAAATTACACAAGGGTTTAAACAACGTTAAGTTTAGACCAATAGTTGATGGCAAAAGAAGTAAACATGTTTTATTAGTAAATATCTTGACCATCATTTACAAGGAGGGTTGGCCAATTTTGAATATATAACCAAAGATTCCTGGCATTTTTTACACAAACTAAATGGAGTTAACATCAATGAACACACCATTCTTCTTACCGTAGATGTATGTAATTTATTTTCAGTTATTCCCAATGAGATAGGATTGGAATGGCTGGAAAATCAATTAGTCAAAATTGGTATGTTTGAACAGGATCGTATAAATGTATTTGTGACACTTATGGACACTGTTTTAAAGAA